>NW_027667899.1:0-1000 GCF_963924665.1 Micromys minutus | reverse complement strand
ACACGGCCTGTAGCAGGTACAGTCTGATTCTCAGGAACTTGCTCATGTACTCTCTGCTAGCCCAAGGTGTTTGGGAGCCAGGTCACCTTTGTGGCCTCTTTAGTTTCATAAACTAAAAAGTTTCTAGTCTTTAACGAAGAGCTTATTAATTTTCATACATTTGTGTATGGGTGCTTTGGCTGTATGTATGTTTGTGCACCACATGCATGCCTGGTGCTCACAGAACAGAAGGGGGCATCAGATTGCCTGGGGCTGGAGTTATAGATGGCCACGAGCGGCCATATAGATGCTGGGAAACAAACCCAGGTCTTCCAGGAAAGCAGACAGTGTTCTTAACCATGAAGCCATCTCCTAAAGAAGAGTTAAAAAACCATAGTGTATGTGAGTATTGTGTGTGTGTTGTGTGTGTATACTCATGTGTGCCTGAGGGGAGCATAAGATCCCCTGGAGCTAAAGTCAAAGGATGTTGTGAGCTGCCCTACTTGGATGCTGGGGACTGAACTTGGGTCCTCAGTGTTTTTAACCAGTAAGCCATCTCTCCAGCCCCTAAAGGAGACTTTTAAGGAACAGCAACCACACCACGAATTCAGGGGAGATGTGAACTGGGTCCAAGGCCCCATCTAAGTAGATAGGACAGGAATAGACCCTAGGCCTGTACTGCCAAAGGGGAAGATGGGCAAGCACGTCTGCCCATCGAGGCTGCTGCTTTGACTGGTCTGTGGTAAGTTGTGCTATTAGTACTTGATAGACTCTGAAGGAAGGTCAGTGGTGCTCTCTGAGGGTCCCGGGGCAGCTGGGGTGTGTCTCACTGAAATCTGTTCAAGAGTATCTAGGAAAAGGAAGTGAGACATAGAAAAGGCCGCCTCTCATCCCAGAGGCAGAGACAGGTAAATCTCTGAATTTAAGGCCAAGCCTGATCTACAGAGTGAGTTCCAAAGCTATGCAGAGAGACCCTGTCACAAAAATAAGTAAAAATAATAAAATAAGCCAAAACCAACTC